>NC_081767.1:18979236-19027236 GCF_963082965.1 Carassius carassius | reverse complement strand
AAAAATTCAGTCTAAAACAACTGAAGACCTACCAGGGGTTAAAGAGGTTTTGATAAAATTATGCTGAACTGGTTTCTGTTTTGTGTAATTTTTTGATTAACTTCATTGATTTATATCGTAAAAAGCGCTATAAAAAATATACTTTAATTGTTTCTGTCACAGCACCCCAGAGCAGGAATCTGAAGAGAGGAAGTGCAATTACGAGCGCTATAGAGGTCTGGTGCAGAATGACTTTGCGAACAGTGAGTTTCTTTTGATTTAAATCGGCCTTTTTTACTTTAACAGTTGTGATCCTTATAATGTTACTGATAAACTTGAAAGAATCCACAAAAAAATGTTCTTGTCCCATTGTAGTCTCAGAGGAACAGTGTCTGTACCAGATTTATGTGGATGAACTCTACGGTGGCCTACAGAAACCAAATGAGGATGAGAAGAAAAAGTATGAACTTGTGCATCAGTACTTAAAACAAATGTGGCTATTAGTACATTCTGTTAGAAGGATCACATCATATATTTTTTTTCCACTGTTAGACTCTCTGAGAAGAAAGCTCAGATCGGTTATACATATGAGGACACAACAGTGACTGAACCAGAAGAACAGATGGAGAAGGGAAATGAGGATGACTCAGAAAACAGCGAGTCAGAGGAAGACGAAGTCATCCCTGACATTGGTGTGTTTTTCATACACTGCACAGTGCACACTTCCTGTTAGGATACTTCATTTTAAAACGTAGAAACACTATAGATATGTCATTTAATTTAATATAGAAAGTAACCCCCCTAACAATATGTGTGTGAATGCTTTCCCAATTTGTAGATGTTGAGGTGGATGTAGATGAACTGAACCCAGAGCAGGTGACGGAGATTAACAAGATGGGAACCACTTATGGCATGGCGGAAGGGGATTTTGTATGGTTTGTTCGCTGATTCTCTAACTAAATAAATGAAATGCAAACTTATCAGAGGAAATTCACCACTTGAGCATATTTGGAGAAGATATCTGAATGAATGCAATGTAATGATCTTGTACTTTTTCGACAAACACGAAGTGTAGATAAAATGCAGTTTTTCTTTATGTTAGGATGTTGAGGAAGGACAAGGAGGAAGTGGAGGCCATTAAGCATGCAAAAGCACTGGAGGCAGAGAAGGCCATGTACTCTGTATGGGCAGAATCTTTTGAACTTCCTCCCATGTATGCACTTGATTATTAGTATTTGTAATAGTAATGTTGTTCTGTTTCCATCAGGGCCGGCGGTCTCGCAGACAGCGAAGAGAGTTTAGAGAGAAGTATATGAAAGGCAGGCAGATCAGCCCACCCAGGTAACAGCCCATAAAATATAGCTACACATTTCCACAGATAAGCAATAGTGTTTGTGTCAATTATTGTGTACCCAATAATTAACTGACATGTAAAATTTTTACGTTTTTTGTGTGTGTATATATATATATATATATATGTGTGTGTGTGTGTGTGTGTGTGTGTGCAAATGTTATAATGTACACCAGTTAAACACGTTGTTGAAATTGATCAACCGAATTGAAAATAAACTGAAATTTAAATTTATGTACATTTCAAAAACAGCTATGCCAGAAGAGACAGTCCTACATACGACCCCTACAAAGGGTAAGTGTTAATGGATTGATACTTGGCACATTAGTTTTGAATTTATAAATTGTCATATTACAGGGTTAGTTCACCCAAAAAATTAAAATTAGCCCATAAATTACTCGCCCCCAAGTCATCCTAGGTGTATATGGCTTTCTTCTTTCAGACGAATCCACAGTTATATTAAAAATTGTCTTTGATCTTTCAAGCTGCTTAATGCCACTCAGCGTGTGTTGCATGCATCAGTCCAAAAGAAGTTAAATAAAAAGCACAAATCCATTAAAAACTTATCTTTTATGTTTTGAATATAGATATTTATCCTACAAAAAGAGAGATTGCCCAATATTTAGATCATTCTAACCAATATCTTTAAACTGATTTTCATGTTGCTGATATTAATCATTAAATGACCAGTATTAAAAAGTCAAATAAAATATTTAACTGTTATTAGTGTTTTTAATTATTAGTTTTGAATGTTAGATGATCGCAAAGGTAATCTAAATGTCAAAATAGGATAAATGAACAGGCACAACACACTTTGACTAAAAATTAATTATCAGTATGGGACGGATAACAAATATATTATGCATCAACAACTGAATACACTACCTGGTAAAATGTATTCATAAATTGATAAAGTGACACTAAATTACATTTATAATGCTACTAAAATTTTCGCTTTCAAATAAATGCATTTTTTCTATTCATCCTAAAAGTGGTTTCCATGAAAATATTAAGCAGCACAGCTGTTTTCATCATTGATAATAATAAGAAATATTTATGGAGCACCAAATTAGCGTATTAGAATGATTGCTGAAGGATCATGTGACACTGAAGATTGGAGTAATGGCCCCAGACTTTTTAATAGTAGTGTACATCATGTAATAAAAATGTTTCTTACCACTCTTATTTTCCCACCTTTTTTTCCCAGGCCAGAGTCAGACTCAAGTTCAGAGTCACGCTCTCGTTCTCGAACTCCAGGCAATGATAAGATCACTTTCATCACCAGCTTTGGGGGCAGTGATGATGAGGGAGCCTCAGCCACACAAGCCCCACCTGCAGCGGCGTCAAGCCACACCTCCTCCAACACCGCAGGTCATAGCAGAGGCTCCCGGTCGGTAACTTCCCCTTTCTACTTTCTGGCTCCTTAGTGGCTTTTTTCTTCATTTATTCATAACCTTGTTCAGCTGTGATAGCATGTAGCCAGTGTGCTAAGAGAACGGTCACAGGTTGAGCTTCAAAATGATTGGTGATCCTTTAAAATAGATGGGAGACCAACCATGAGTTGCCCATTTAGTATGTTGATTATTTTTGATTCTGAGATAAAACCGGTGTGGAATAATTCAAATTTTGACAGCTGGAAGCTCTGCGGCTTGGCTTGTCTTGTCACTTTAATACATTTTTGTAGGTTGCTCGTGATGACATAGCACATTGTGTATTTCTTTTAGCCGAAGACGTTCTTCCTCCAGTCACTCGTCCTTTTCCTCCCGCTCCTCTTCACACCGGTCCTCACGCTCATCCTCACGTTCCCGCCGGAGTCGTCATTCTCGTGGGGGCAGGGACCGGGACAGCCGTTACTCCAGATCTCGCTCTCGCCGGCGGTCTGACTCCCGTTCACGGCAACGCAGTGGAGGAGTTGGCTCGAGGAGACGATACGACAGGACTAGGTCTCGTTCCACAGATCGTGGTAGAGACAGAAACCTTGAAAGAGACAGAGACCGGGACAGGGGGAGGCGCTACACAGGCCACAGACGAACCAGGCAAGAGAGCTTGCTAAAGAATTTCAAACCCTTGTTAAGAGTTTTATTTTTTGAAATTGATTGAATGAAACACTCTCTCCATTAGGTCTCGCTCGCGTTCTCGTTCAGGTGATCATTACCAGCGGCGGAGTCACAGCACAGCATACAGGAGGGGTGGGAGCATCAGACAAAGCCCCTCCCACTCACCTGCAGTGAGCCGCAGCCTTTCCCCCTCCTCCCATTCTGCTACACTTACACCTGCTTCTGCAGACAAACTGAGAAAGTAAGTTGCAACAAACCAGTAAGGACTATAGATAGACTTTGCATACTTTACATAAAAAAGTCAGGGATGGGATTTTCCGCCCAGAGAAATAAGACCCATGTATATTCCATAAATTTGAGAAAAAGAAATTCCTGCTATTCGTTGCCAAATGGGAGTCAAAATTGGCATTGGCAAGTAAATGCAACTGTTATTCGCCAGTTTGCTGTTTTTGCATTGGTTTTGAGAATGGGATATGGCCTATAATCAAATTGCAAAAATTATATTATTTATATTTACTTCATTAAACTCATGCAGACGTTAAAAGTTCAAGCAAAGCCACGAGCTAAAGGAAGATGCTTATAGAATTATATTAAAAGGCCTCTTACTTGCTAAAATTGTATGAACTATCATATGATATATGGCATGTATTAGATGTTGTCCAACATGTTTTTCAACAAGGTTTTGATTACGGTTGTGCACAAACATTTGAATATTCAATCTAAAATTAAAACACTATTCGAATTTTACTATGTGTTGCTTTGCTGGCTGTTAATGCAGGGAATCCATTATAAATCCTAAACATGCAAACTAGAAGTTAATCATAATTAAGTGCACTGGGTGGCGCTGTGGAGCATGTTAACAAATTGATTTGTGTTTGATCACAGAATGAGGTCGTCTGTCTCGCAGACGAGTTTGGAATTACTCTGACCAAAATAAACTTACAAAATAGAATTACTTTTGACCAAATAAATCAGTGAAACTGATTTTATTATAATTATAATTTCTTTTATTAGAATTTATTATAAACTGAGTTATTATAATGGCACCACCATAATGAGAAATCACATGAAATCCAAACACCAGTCGAGTGAGGAAATGCAGCTGTCCATCACTGCATTCACGACTGCAGGTAAAGCCCGAGTGAGACAAGGAGAGCATCTGATAGAGAAATGATCCTGAGACACATGCTTCCTTTACGTTTTCTCAAAGGAGAGTATTTTAAGAACAGAAAGCACAAAGCGCTGTAAGAAACTTTGTGTCTGTGGAATGTCTGTTCCTATTGTTAGCAGACTGAGGAGGCAGCTATCATGTGGATATTATTGTTGTACTGTAATTGGCATAGTCTGCTTTTTTTCAGTTTCCCCGGCTTGAGCTTGAATGCTTTTGTTCTTTATATATATTTTATTTATTTATTTTTTATTAATTACAAACATTTTTCCTAAATGAAAACCTTGAGATATGGTAATGTTGTTGTAGAACATTGTTGTTTATGATGCCTAATCATAAGCTTGTTCAGAAAAGCCAAACACTTGATTATAAAAAAAATTATAATTCTCGTAATAAATAAATGAATATTCAAATATTTGTTTTTTCATGAGTCCAAATATTCGAATAGAGTATTTTTGAAAAATACCTATCCTTAGTTTTGATCTCGTCGATGCTGGGACAGAAACCAGCGGGAGACGCTACACAGGTCACAGATAAACCATGATGCAGTAGCGTGTATAGGGTTAAAAAGTATTAGTTTTCCAGTTTACTTCTGTAAATTATCAATATTATGTTCAATATTATTTCTTCTTATTATTATTAATATTTGTCACATGCCTAAAAAGTGACAACTGACCAAAAATTCTATATCATTTTTTTCTTCTTCCCTAGGCCTGAAAATCCGGATGGTAAAGAGACTGGAGCTGCCAAAGTCAGTAAGAATTTGATGCATCTCTAATTTGTTGCTAAAGACTCCGCCTCCCTCACCCCTGACAGGCTGAAGCAGTTAACAATCAAGCTGGGGCTCCTGCCCATCTCTTGGCTCTTCAGAGAACCTTTGTTCTCATTTTAGATGGGTTTTTGGTTAGTTTTTTTATTAGCTGTACACTTGGTGATCACCTGGCCACCTTTTTTTCTTTTTTTTTTTTTTGTAAGAATGAGGCAGGCAGTGACCAACTCTATCTCTAAAGGAGCCAGATATTTCTGTGTGCTCTTCTTTGGAACTGCTGTAGATTTGTTTTCTATTTAAGGAAATGATACATGCACTTCTTATTTATCTAAGTATTGTCTGAATGATGGGTTGTTGATGGACACCTGTGAATGAACGTGAACTGATGAAAGGAAAACTTCAAAGGAATAAAGTTTCTTAGCAGGTTTGCTCAACAGTTAAACAGCTCAGGTGTTGCTTCTGCACTGGGCTTGTCAAGACAGGCAGAGCAACTTCATTCACACAAACACACCTGCGTAAGTCAATACAGATTGTCCTTGTGTGTAAAGGTTGAACAGCTTCAAGGCAGCCCCTTCTGAAATGGCTACAGTAGCTCCCATTTTGTAACTGTTCCATCGAATTGATGTACCTGACCTTGTGAGAAGAAGTGGACATAGCGCTGTTCTGTTCTAAATGGCTGCCCTCTTTTGTCTGTTCACACTCTGCACTTTGTCATATACCTAAAATGCATCTATAATGGAAACATCACAGGCATTTCTTTGAAACAGGAGCATGTGCTGCTGTTCAGCATGCAGCATATAAATAAACTGTATGTAGTTTAAAACACACTCATCCTTCTGCATGACATGACACAAGTTTAACCTAGTAAAATAGATTCCTTGTTGTCAGCTGCTATTCTTTGCAAAAACTTTTCTGTCCTACTTGTTCTAAAGTCTTTGTGTACATTGCAGCCCAAAATGACGCCACAAGAGAAGCTCAAACTCCGAATGCAGAAGGCTCTAAACAAGCAATGTGAGTTACTATTTCAGGCATCCAAGAATAATCATCTTATTCCATATTTATGCTAGGCATTCATAGTATATCAGTACCATAACAATTGGTGATATATATCTATTTTTTTTATCAGTCAAAATTGGATATTTAATTGTGCATGCTCATTTCTGTCAGTTCTTATTTTTGGCATCAACTGCTGCTCAAAGTTTTTGATAACACATTATTTTAGAACACTGATAAATGTAATCTTTAGCAAGTCTCAAAATAAAAACATTTTTTTGGAAAGTAATTAACACTTAATTTTTTTTGTTTACTGTCACTTGCACAAAATGCATTACGGCTTATATAATAAAAAATATTTTTTATTTTCAGCATTGATTGTTTCTTGAGCACCAAATCAGTATGATTTTTAAAGGATCTTGTGGCTGCTCAGCTTTTCCATCACAGTAATAAATTACAGTTTAAAACACACTACAATATAAAACTGTTATTTTAAATCATTAATTTGACTAGTTTTTTTGTTTGTTTGATCTTTTATCTCTCTAAACTGTTTTATCTCTGTTCCTGGCGAATGTGAGCCCAGCACATTTACATGTACATGCATAGAGTCAATGATCATATATTAAGTTAAAGGCTTATCCTGTTTTTATTTGACCAAAAATACAGTCAAACAGTAAAAAATATGTAATTTATTCCTGTCGTAGCAAAGCTGAATTTTCAGCAGCCTGCAGTAATAGCTTCAGTAAATGGTCTTAAGTGTCACTTGAACCTTCAGAAATCATTTTAATATGTTGATTTGTTGCTCAAGAAACTTATGTGCATCTTAATATTTTTGTGTAAACTACTTATTTCACATGATTCTTTGATGAACAGAATAGGAATCTTATGTAGTATTATAAAAGCCTTTAATGTCACTTTTGGTCATGAAAATATTAATTTCTTTATTTTTACTGACCTCGGTTTACATCATTAATGTAGATAACTTTACATAGCTGTCTATTTTATGGGAAAGACAAGTAAAATATAAAAGCCTGTTGACCCTGCCTCACCTTCTGCTTTCACCTTCATCAGCCAAGGCGGATAAGAAGGCAGCACAAGCCAAGATCCAGCAACAAGAGCACAAGCGACAGGTACAAGTGTGGGTGTACAGTTGGTGTGTGGGTGATTGGGTGGGGTGATTCCAGGTAGTTATGAACTTTTAACGCTCTAGATATTTTTTTTCCCCTCCCATCGCAGGAACGAGAAGGAGTTCTTCGTGCAATGGCAAGGAAAATACGCATGAAGTGAGTCCGAGCATGTATATACATGTGCAGCGCATTCATGTTGTGGGAACTGTCCTCTCAGTTTGTAAAGAAGAGGATACAGTTTGGTCATTGTTTGGTCTTGTAGGGAGAGGGAACAGCGCGAAAAAGAGAAAGATGAATGGGAGAGGCAGTATGGACGTCAGAGTCTCTCGCCCTCCCCCAATGCCAAACAAGGTGAGACTCCCACCAAAGAATCCCCTCTTCGTATAGAGATAGTCCTGTTGTTATCCACATTATGAAAGACTCGTTCTGTGGATTGAATTGTGCTTTATTCTTGAGAGTGAAGGATTCTATAGATATACAGGCTGGTAACAATTAAGACATATGCAAAATCTAACTCATGAAGAAGATTCTAATCATAAATGTTGAACACCCCACAGGTCGAGACTACAGCTCATCCAGAAGGTATGCTGAAACCAGTCTGGATCAGGCACACTTGTCCATTACATCTAAACGTACTGTTGTTGAGGCTCATTTCAATCATTTCTGTCTTCCTCAACAGGAGATCACGCTCAAGATCACGGAGTCCTCATTACCGGTACTGAAGCATCTGCCGATAAAACTGTCAGGCCACAAGACGTCAAACAGATGTTTTAGAAGTGAATGGTGACCATGATGGCAAGAGTTTACATAGTTTTTTGGGGGGAAACAATATCAATAAGATTCATTTCACTCACTTCTACATCTTCTAAAGGATGCAGTGGAAACAAAGTCATTTCTAAAATTAACACCATGCTCTGAAAACACGTTTCATCTGCCATTCTTGATATTACACCGCAGGGTTGCCACAAATGCTCTGAGCTGCTAGGATTCTAATAAACTTTGCAGATTATTTTGAGTCGATCGGTTTAATTTTATGACATAAGATTAGGATGAACCTTATTCTTTCCCTTGTGTCCCCATTAAAGAGAGACTTCAACTCTCCCCTCCCCCCCCCAAAAAAACCTCTTAATTCTGTCATTTACTCACCCTCATGTTGTTCTAAGCACATATGACCGACTTTAATGAACCACTTCATTCGGTCTAATGTCTCATTTGTGTTCTATGGAAGGAAATCAAGATGACCAAGGTTCACAAAAGACTTGTTTTGAGGTTATCCGTCTTTAAACGCATTTTACCCATTTTACCTCATTGTCTATAATGCCTCAAAGAGTGATGTGGAATTTCTTTTGCAGAAAATGTAGATTCAGTGCCATAATCTTTTTCACTCGGCACTGTAAATATCTGGTAGTTTTTATTGTAGTAGAAACAATCATCAGTGATCACAGATTTTGACATTGAAATAAAAAGGTAATCGATAATGAAAAATAACCTGTCTCCAGTGTTTTTTACTCGTACGTAGAAAACAACCGTTGCCTTCTGTAACCGCCAGATGGCGCGCTTCACCATTAGAAGAATGCGTTTTGACTCAAAAATTATTTTGAATGGGCATTTGACCACTTTATACACTAAGACACATTTGAACAGTCCTCGCGTGGTTGCATCTGCCTGCACTATCCACAAAAGAGAAGCAAGTGTCTGAAAGTGAAGCGACAGTTACTTGGGGTTTCGAAAGAAGCCGGACAGCAAAACGAACACCTGTCTCAGTCGACCTCGATAAAGCCACTTCCTCTTTACCCACATCCTTAACCAGCACATTTTATTGGTGTCAGAGCAGCAGCTGCGCGCCATCTAAGCGACTATTTACATAATTCTCCTATACGACAGATAGATAAGGAATAGAAAGAGTTTGGATCATTTAAAGCGCTCCTGCTGATGCGGTTACCTAAGCGGAGTTGTTTAACGAGGTCAGCTATGATAAGACAGAGGGCTGATGAGGATGAGGAGGATGATGATGGGCGGGCTGAAGGGCTGGAGGCGTTGTTCGTGCCCTCCTCCTCCTGTAAGGCCAGCAGACAGTGTGAACTTGAACACTTGACGGGCACGGCACTGAACGACAGTCACGTCACGCATCACTGCCGTTTTATGAGGTTTATAGTGTCCTCTTAGTTCTGGTGTAGTTTCAGAGGAGCTTCTCTCACTATGTCCAGACGTAAACTCGGTAGCAGACCGCAACACCTGAGCGCAATGCAAGGTAAACTGGATTTAAGAAAACTTTATCCACTTTTAAACGCTAAAACGCAATATATTTATGGAGAACCGAATATGGATCATGTGGGAATGAGAGTGACGTTATGAGTGATCAGTAAGCGATAACGCGTAAACAATGTAACGTAACGTTAATCACTTTTCACGTGGTTTGAGGCTCTCTCCAGTGCGTGTACCGAACTTGACATTGGAGTTGAAATAATAACCTACCCTCAAGTTTTTATCTGTTCGTGTTTCCCATTAGCGTTCAGTGTCTTATCAGTAGCCATTCTGTGTCAGATTTACATTTACAGGCTGTTTAAGAAATTTTACGGTTAGGTTTCTCAGACCGAGTTGGAGCAATAACATCGCACTTCCTTATTGCATCTTCACAATATCTCTGTTTTGTGTCGTCACCTTCATACCTTAACGTCAACTTCTTAATTTTTCTATTAGGTTTCATTTTATTTACACACGTTTTCTCACGGTAGCCTACTGCACACGTTATTTACCCGTTGACAAGTGCGCTTCGTCTGAATATAATTTTGTTTATTGATATAAATATTTGATTGATAAACACAGTCATCTTAAAGCGTGTGCGTATACATATTGCTGTGAAATATTGTTTTGATGATGACAGGATCTTTTTGTTGTTTGTTTTATCTTCTCTAACTGTGGGCAGCTGTGCGTGCCTCACCTGACCACAAGATTTGAGTCTAGTTTAATGTGTGTGTGTGTTATTGTCCGAATCAATGTTCTTTGAGTTGGATTTGTTCAATGCATCGGTTGAGTGAAGGATTTCACAGAAAAGTAAGCTACTTTAAAATCCGAATAGCGGAAATATTTAAAAATAACTTATTGAAATGTGATTGTAGCTATTTATCAACACTTATACGAAACGGTTGGATTAGCGTATTTAATTTTTTTAAACATATAGGCTACTAAAAAATGTTAATTTGAGATGCAGGTTACTTTTAGTATTGTTTATAATACAAAAATACAAATTACATTCACTTTCTAACTGACTTTGTTTTTATTAGCTAAATCATGGCTACGGTTGAACTGAGACACATTAAATCACAGTTAACATCCACATTAATACAAAACAGTAATAAACCGCAACGTGTGCCTATTAATGGATTTCCCACAGCGAGATGTTTTCACGTTATCACGTGGTCCTTGATAACCGCTAAACGCTCGAAAGAACCGATTCACTTAAATCAGTCGGACTTCCAGTTACTTGTGTGTGTGTGTGTGTGTGTGTGAAGAGCAGCCGCGCCTTTTGCGTGTCGGCACAAACAACCAGAGCTGCTGAAACAGGAAAGGTGACATTTTTGAGTAACCACTGGTGAAATCCTCCCTTCCCCGGGACTGTCTGTACCTGCATCGGCATGGACAGCCTAGCCCGGGCAGGTGGATCCAGTCCAGGCTGTAATGTGTGTGTGTGTGCCCTGGAGTCCATGATCACAGCGGCACCCAGGCCAAAGGGCAAGTTCCTCTCTGAACTCGAAGTCTCTATACAGCCAAGTTAAAGGTGGTCGGAGTAGTAAACTAAAAATGAAAGATGCAGTACAATATGCAGAATTGATCCACCTCAAGTGGCCATGATGCTGATTTATTACAGTATGAATGAAATGCAGCAACATTGCATCATTGTCTTTATTATTGGAGAGTGTCTTGATTATTGGAGAGTAGCTATATTTTAATGTTTCTATGTCCATGAATTCATTTTAAAAGATTAATTTGATAAAAAGAGATTTTTTATGTATTTTTTGCAGCATTATTCTGTTTAAATGCACTTTTTGCAGAATATATGCAGCTTCTTTTGCCACCTTGCAATGTAAAAATAGCATTGCATTCACTAAAGTACATCATATTAAAGTGACTTCCAGTTTAGACACCGACACATTTTTAATTCAAGTCTTGTTTGCAAAATCCTGTTTGGCTCAGCTTTGGCCTGGCTTGATTTACATACTGAAATCGCTCATTCACCACAGCGGTTATGAGTGGTGTGAAAGACACCTTGTTTAGATCAGCAGACTTGTGAGTGTGGTAGGACGACTACAGTGCAATGTGCCTGATACATCAGCATGCACTAATGGGCGAATTGCTCAAGCGGGTCGGAGCTGCATCGCGCTGCTTCCTGTGCAAAGCAGACCTCGGTGGCAGAGACACAGGAAGTGGTCAGTATCTGCTGACCAGACAGAGCCGTGCTGATGATGACAGTTTAGCAGTACGCCGATGAATGCAGAGAACTGAAAGTAGCACATTTAGAAGAGAAACAAGGCTATTGCAAAGCCACTCACTTGGGTCATTATAAGAGTTACAAGGGAGTCTCTGAACAAAGAGTGTTTTTGAAGCTTTTTTTTTGTGTTGTTCCACTCACAGACGCTCCGGATCCCACAGTTATCCCCGCCGACTCTTCGCCATCTCCAGAGCAGGTGCCTCAGACTGATGATGGAGGCGGTGACCTGTTGACATGTGGCCAGTGTGGTCAAGCCTTTCCATTGGCCCACATCCTCACCTTCATCCAGCACAAACAGGGTGGGTGCGGCACAGCTAGACCCAGGCCTCAGGTCCACACCCCTCCCTCTCCGGCCAATCGGACGCTGCGATTCGGCCAAGGAACGCAGGTGGAGGCGGGTTACGTGGAGCTCCGGCGTATGACGGACGAGAGATGGAAGGAAGAGCCAGGTGTGAGGGTGGAGGCCAACCGAGCTGGTGAGTTTTAGGTGCTAATTATTGTTTTTTTTTTTATTGTTTTTTTTTTTTTTTTTTAACTGTCCCCTCATTTAATGACTTTGTCCCCAGTCCGGCACATTAGGCTGTCGTTGCTGTGGTGCTGAGGGCTTGGTGAGTTCAAGAGTTAGAGATGCTGGGCCTAATTGTGTGGAAGAGATAGGTAGTTCTGCTACACACACGAGCAAACGTACACTTATACATGCGCCCTGGGGGATGGTGGAAAGGCACCTGAGCATCTCCTTAGCTCTGTCTCTCAGGTGAAGTGGCCAGGTAAACACGGCACAGTCAGGTCACCAAACTGCACAACTCCCAGAGCTCTTGCACACACACACTTTCCTTAAAGCCCTCATTATTCCAGCAGTCAGTCAGAGCAGGTGCTGACATGGTGTTATTCCCAGAGTCCTTTGTGAATTGCTTCGTTCCCGTCCTCTTATGGCGCTATTCAAAATAGTCTTGAAATGTGATGTTTTTCCCTGTTGTTGACCTTGAGGTATGAATCTGTTGCCTGTGGAAGCACCGCAGCGTCTTAAAAATAAAGGGTTTTTGCAAAGACTTCATAGAAGAACTATTTTGGGTTCCCAAAATAACCTTTCATTGAATATATTGTAACAGTTTGTTTACGCATCCTCATGCGGTCACAGGTCTATATGATTTTCAATCTTCAGATGAACACAATGATTTTTAGAGAACTAATCCATCTCTGTGAGTCTATGTAATGCAAGTGTAGATGAACGCTAAAGTCAACGTTACTAATACGAATACGAATCCAGTTAATGAATCAATGTCTTCTGAAGCAAAACGATAGATGTGTGAAATAAAAATTAAGTGTAAACTGTCACTTCCAGCCAAACGGTCAAATGCAGGTTTTAATAATTTAACATATTAGTAATCGAAAAAACCTTTTTAGAAAATGAGTTTCCATCGATGTTGAAGGTTCTTTGTGGAAGCAAAGATGGCTTTATTTTTAAGAATGTAGAAGAACTGTGGTGAAACCTTGAATTCTTTTGACTTTTGAACAGGATGTTGGTGTGTGTGTCAAAGCTACTTCAGTGTTTTTCAGTAGTTGGCCCTGAAGGGAATCGTCGGCCTGTGCAGGTGCTGGTGTTTCTCACCCTGATGTTATTGAAGCATGACCTGAACTGCTTCCTCATATGGGCAGGATGCTTTCACCCTACAGCATGAGCAAAGCAAACATTTATTAGTTTATAAATACAGAGAGTTTATAGAGGCAAGCAAATGATTATGATTGATCGTTATCAAGACATCTATTTGCTTTCAGGTCACTCCCTCCTGTACGTACACATGTTTGTGCTTCCTTCCTCTTCGTGCTCTGCTTCCGTCAGTCCACATTTCTTGCTTCTCTGGGGTTCAGTCACTTTTGTGTTTTGTTTTTGTGTGTGTGTGTGAAGGTGTATGTTGCTGATAAAGGTGTCAGGGTTTAGAAGTGCAAAATATGCTAATGTGTTACTTCCTCACTGTCAACAGTCTTTGGGTTATTATTGACGCAAAGATTTTGAGGCTTCAATGACAGGAGAATGAGAACGAGAGATGGGGTCTGATAAGGAACTGCCTGAAGAGTAAACGTTGTGCTTGATAGACAGTTCAAAATGAGTATGTGTTATTAGTATGTGAATGATGACTTGTTTTAACGGACAGGTCAGGGTTGCCAGGTCTGTTGTATTTCATGTTATTATCAGTGTTAAAAATGGTTGATGAACAGCATTTATTTGAAATAGAAATATTGTACCAATGTAGAAATCTTTACCATCAGTATTGATCATTTAATGCATCCTTGCTAAAAAAAAGTATTAATAAAAATATAATGATCACAGTCTTTAAAATGGTTGCCAATGCCACCCCAAAAGCAGCAAGAAGTCCCTAACTATTTTAACAATTTAGCATTTACATATTTCATTTGTAGGTATAGTAATAACGTATGATGTAGGTTGCAGCATTAAAAAAATCAAAGTTCATCATAACCATAGAAAAAAAATAGCCAATGCTATTTTTACCATATGTAGTTTACTTGTTTTATATGTATATAGATCTGTTATATTGGTACCATATCACTTATCTTTTGATATTAAACTTTTAGCTTTTAGCATATTAACCCATACTGGACACTCATATATACTTTTAATAGTTATTAAATTATTTGAGTTTTTAAAGTAATCTTTAGCAAATATCTAAACAAGCTTGTATTAATTTAAAAAGTATTACAAATGAATTGGTTATTTAAAAGAACTGTAAGTCATCCAATAAAACCTAAAAAACTAAAACAAATCTATAGGTGGTAAAGATTTAAAGTAGCCCAATTTTAGGCAAAACCCCAAAAGTGTACCTTTTTGTCCTGCTTGGGTGGATGAGGGTGTTTTGTGTGTATGTTGTATTTGCGCTTTCATTTTGACTCATCCAATGAAAATTCAGTTAGCCCACAACCCATGAGACAGGAGTGCATGAGTGTGTGCTTATGTGTGGGTGTAAAGGTGACTGAGAGAGATTTTGGATACCACGGTGCAGTGGTTATGGATTACTGAATTAGTGTAGACAGTGTGCATCAATTGTCTTATTTTTATTTCCTCCAGCTTCCCTTAGCTCTTCATTTCAACTGTCTCTTGATTACACTCTCTCTCTCTCTCTCTCTCTCTCTCTCTCTCTCCTTCTGTTCCCCAGAGAGAGAAGATTCTGCCTGCTGCTCGTTAGCGCTCTCAGCCAATCTGCATTTTTAATTAGCGGTTATTGCTTCTGCTTAATATGCAATTGCTACCCTTGGCCAAATGGGAATCCTTACAAAAAGAGTGAGGGGAAGAATGAAAGCGAGAGAGGTTGGGTATTGTGTTTCACTTCAAGACCCTGAGACAAAAGCCCCCCTCCACCCTCCTCACACTCTCCACCCGAGGGAGAGATTTGGGAGCAGAAGGGGTGGTGTTTGGAGCGGGCCAAGGTGCAGTTACAGGGGCGATGATTTTTCTGTTGTTTTTCATGACCTGTGCAGCTATTTCTTTTTGTTTTTAAATTGAACACTTGTCGTCTTCCTTTCCCTTTTTGTCCCCGTTTTAACCTCCGCCCCCAAGGCTCAGAGATCGGCTTCTTGCTTTTTGACTCCAGTTCTTCTCCAGGCACAGAGTACAAGAGAAGAGAATAGGAGAGGCTCTTTTTAATCTTCTTCTTTGCTCCCTCCCAATAAAATGGAGAAGGATTTTGACTTGAGGAGATGTAAAGAGGCTTATAGCACTCTGCTTTGAACCCTTTGTAAGAGAATGGAAAAAATGAAATGAATTTTCCTCACAGTTTTGGGATCCTCTTTGCAGACAGGCCCCATTTATCAAGGAGGCTGAGTCAGAACTCATTTGCATAAAACCTTCGTTTGCCCTGTTCTGCTAATTAGCAATTTGCAGCTTAATTGGCGAGCGGATCTCTGAAATAGAGACAAAGCTAACCACGTTTAAAAATATCACTAGAGCTGCTAAAGGAGCCCATCCGTGCTCATTTGCTTCCGTCTCAATCTTTCGCTCCGCAAGTCATCGTGCTCTCCTGTGAGCCCACCTTTAATCATGCAAGACTTTCTGCTCAGGTCTGACTCAACAGCGACACTATTACCAGCTCATTATTACTCTGACACCTGCAGGGGTTTGTGACATGCAGCTTTTCTAAAGAAAAATTGCCTGGGAAATTAGACAAATGACAAAAACGTGTTGTTGTGAGGTG
This sequence comes from Carassius carassius, assembly GCF_963082965.1. NCBI lineage: Eukaryota > Metazoa > Chordata > Actinopteri > Cypriniformes > Cyprinidae > Carassius > Carassius carassius. Next base: position 19,011,098 of record NC_081767.1, on the reverse strand, counting down.
ATTCAGTAGGTCAGAATGATGAGTTTTTGTCACTTGTAGACTGTAGCATACTAGTAGGACTAGTTAGCAGGATGCAGATGTAACGTTAGATGATTAGCATGAAAACACGTCCAGGTCACATTTCATTTGAAAATGAGAAGGGGAAAAAAAATACATGGAAAAATTATGAAGATATTTTTTTTTGACAACAAGAAAAAATGATGGTTTTCCCCAAGTTCTCATAACCATAAAGTTAGACAGTTAGACAAAGTGTCACAATATTACAAATCTTAATGGTCCAAAAAATTGGCTTCGTTTTCAGAACAAAACAAAATGCAAGTTCTACTTTCTGGTAACTCTACTACTTTTGGCGGGAAGTCATATTCACCATGATTTCTCTTTCTTGAATACTTTATTGGACTGGTGAAAATAGAGATTACTGTATATGGTTTAATTTATATATTAATTTTAAATCAAATTTTGTGTATAAATGTCAAAGATATCACCGAATTGAACATGCATTGTATTGAGGTCATGTGACAACATAGTATGTTAAATGCAACAACAAATATTTCAAACAGCTACAGTTTAATTTTGTTTTTAGTATTGGGTGTATTATGCATTGTGAGTTGTGTAATATGCTGTAAGAAGCATGTTAGTATTCTTTTCTAATCATAACCTTGCATTGTACCTACCCTGTTTTCACATGTATTTGGGGGTTTACCTGTTTTTTTCCGCTTTCTGTAAATGATCAAGTTCGCCTGCAGACTTTTCTTTTTGATGTTTCATTTTCATGTCGTCATGGTGATAGACATCTTTCCGGTCCACTCAGCATATTTTGTCAGAAATATACAGGGTGATATAGTGTGAGAAAGGCTTTGTTTGTCTGCATTTTGAATCTTCTGAATGTACTGCCATCTATAAAATGCCATCTGTTTATGTGTTCTAAGTAATTTTAGCACGTAAATGTAGCTTTTAGGTTGACTAATAAATAAATTCTCTCTCTTTTTTCCTCTCCAAAACAGAAGAGCCCTCCATTTTCACCTGCCAGTTGTGTCAGTGTGTGTTCTCCAGTGCATGGACTCTCCTCCAGCATGCTCAGAATTCACATTCTCTCAACATTTACCAGGTAGAGGATGACGCCATCACACAGACGTCTAAACCGGCAGGCATAATGGATCCACGTCACCTTGGTGCTACACTGGCTTCTGCGTTCCAGCCATCATCTCGGCGATCTACCCCACTTCACAAGCCTCCACACAGCTCCAGCCATGCACCACGTGACCTGCAGGGCCTAAACTTCTCTATGTGTTTGCAGCGCCTGGCAGAGGTTAGCTGCAACCACGGCGGAGTAGTACCTTCTCCGTCACCGTCTCCACCGGCCGCTTCACCTTTTCCCCATTGTTCTCCGCCACTCCACGCAGCCTTCTCCTGCGAGCTTTGCGGCCAAGGTTTTCAGTCTCTGCGCAGCCTGTCTGCCCACCGCCGCACACATGCTTGCGATAGGCCCTACCACTGTGGTGTGTGCCAGCTCACGTTCTCCCAAAGTGGCGAACTGGCACGACACATGAGGAGTCACCGCCGCCCTGCTGCTGGACAGGAAACTGATCCCAACTCTGCCACCGCAGATGAGGACAGAAAACTTTCTGGACAAGGAGATAATGATATTTCCAGTGGTCATGGAACAAGTACAGAGGCTGGGAAGCCTTCAGGAGGTACTATCCTCATCCTGACATCTTCGCAATCCAGAGCTGTGGATCGCAATCTGCTGCGCTACTATCAGCATCCGAGAGAAGCAGATGAGGAGGGTCAAGGTGAACCGCAGCAGCCATCTCCCTATGGCAGCCCCTCAGAGGGCTCTCTGGAGAGCGGAGATACAGGTGGAAGTGGCGAGAGTGGGATAGCCAGCGGCAACTGCACACCAAAGCGTCCAGAACGGGAGGATCGCCCTCAAGGCGAATGGGACGGAGAGGTGGAGGCCGTGGAGATGGTCCAGGACTGGCAGGGGGAGAATGAAAGGAGGCAGGTCACCAGCGGAGGGGGCAAGAAGAAAAAAGAAGAGGCTTGCGAGTTCTGCGGAAAGTGTTTTCGCAACAGCAGCAACCTGACGGTCCACCGGCGCAGCCACACGGGTGAAAGACCTTATCGCTGTGGCCTCTGCAGCTACGCCTGTGCGCAAAGCAGTAAACTCACGCGTCACATGAAAACACATGGCGCCCGTGGGACCCGTGCCCCTTTTCAGTGCCACCTATGCTCCGTCCCGTTCACTGTCTATGCCACACTGGAGAAACACCTTAAGAAGGTGCATGGACTCTCTCATGCCAATGGCGGCGCCTACAGTCAAGGCCCGCTTGCTGATTACAACAGCCTCAATATCACAATGGAGGACGACTCTGTCCGTGAACAATCAGGAGCACCCATCACAATGCTCACAGAATCAAATGCGGACCTATCAGAGCAGCACAAAGAGGATGACCCTGAGATGAGGGTCAGCGATGATGAGCCACCTACCTCTGAGGAAACAGATAGCACGGTGGTGTTAGGTCAAACCGCAGTATAAACTAGCATATGACCTCTACACGATACTCTGATCTTGACCTAAACCACCAAGCTTGATGATCTTTTGCCCGCAACCCAGTATGTACATCTTATCAAAAAACCGAGGACCTTTGTCAATTTCACCACAGTACTTAGAAATGCTGTAGGGTTGCAACGCTGAAACTGTTCGAAATTTGATAGATTTTCATATCTGTGCAAGTGCCTACTGTTAAATCCTTACATGCAATACTGGAAGACTTCTGAACTCTTTGGCCCAACCGTCATTGTCAAGGCACTTCGAACCCAGAATTGCGACTAGTAGAGCACTGTCAGAGTATATGGAGACGGTCGCAAGTCAACTTTTTTTGACCCCAATCGTACAAGACTGAACAACCTGCAGGTGATCTGCCGATGCGATTATGAATTCTACAATGCAATCATGAAGTGGACCCCTTCGGATTACACTGTTGTGGCACTCTTCTGCAGAGCCTTAAAGGTTCATAGTTTATAAAAATCCAAATTGGGAATGGTCTACATCAGGGGTGTACAGTCCTGTTGCTGGAGGGCCGATGTCCTGCAGAGTTCGGCTCCAACTCCAATCAATCAAACACACACCTGAAACAGCTAATCAAAGTCTTCAGGACCTTTACTAAAAACTTTCAAGCAGTTTTGTTTGAGTAGGTCGAGCTAAACTCTACAAGAGCTTGACCCTCCAGAAGCAGGATTGTACACCCCTGGTTAGGTTAATAGTATGATCTGCACAAATGACAGAAGTCAGAATTGAGCTTGTGTTTTCCCAACTATCTGACAGGGTTTTTTGATACTGTATATTAAACAGGACTGATTGGGTCTGTGGCAATACATGTTCACTGTCATTTATTACTGTTAAAAAGAATTTGTTTGCCATTGAGAATGTCAGTGTGTAAATATATATTTTAGTTTGTGCTGACATTTTGTAACACATTCCAAGAAAATGTATCACATATTTGTTCATATAGCCACTGCACAACAGATTTATTTTCCTCGTATTTTGTGAGTCTGTTTAGTCTGTTTACAGTCTATATTGTTTTACTGCAGAGTACATAGAAATGCTATGAAAAGTTTTTTTTTTTTTTTTTTTTGTCAGTGGTTTCTCCAGGTTGTGTTTTGTGGTCGTATGAATGAAAAGCCTCATTTCCGATGAAAGACTGGCTAGGAAACAAAAGCACTGACCTTGTTGAATGGTGGACCCTTTGAGAGAGCACTTCTGTATGTGTTAAAAAGACTTAAGAGACTAGATATATGATGAATCTATACAGGGAATGTTTGCTTTGTTACAGTTTTTTATGATTGTCAGGGAACTGTTATGTTACAGTTTATGTTTGTGTGGTAACAAATATGGTAGAAATTTATTAAAATGCAATAAGCATTTTTTTTTTTTTTTGTATTAACAAATGTGAAAATAGATGGGCATCCAGTTGTGTCCGTTTTTTCAGGGAGCAGCGAAAACAAAGCTCTTTTGTCCTCCTGTATATTATAATAATTCTGTTGATTGAAATATCATGTATTATATGTGGTTTCTCCTAGAATTCCCTGTGTAGCTCACAACTTTGCGGTGTATTTTGTTTTTCTATGCCTATTTGTATGGTAATTAAAAAGACAGAGGCAAAGTCAGAGGGTGTGTGCGTGAGTATGTAAGAACCAGAAATTGTGACTGCACGAACGGTGAAGTTGAACCTGCCACTACATGTCTCAGATCGCATCACGAATTCACAAGTATTTGCACAGATGAACCACTCTTCTCTAACGGCTATCGTTGAGTCATAGTCCGTTAGTAGTACAGTCATATCTGACTAAATTGCTGGGTCATTCAGGTTGGCCTTCAAAGAACAGGGTTTGATGGAATAGATGAGATTGTCAGGTACATTACGTGTCCAAAAAGTGAGATTATACATCTGGAGAGATGAGAAGACAGAGCCTGAAAAGGAGTGCTGTGGCTGAAATTGGCAGGAACCTGAGGATGTTGAGGAACCCGAGGGGGAACGGATTCATCTTAACAGTTCTCTTCTTTTTCTAGTGGGACAAAACCTTCACACTGGTATCTCTGGCCCCTCTAATGAGTGGGACGCTCTAAGGTCCCTGTATCTCATTAACAAGCAACCTTTTTAATGAGCTTTCGGCCTGGGCTGGGGGAGGTTTGATTGAAGGGACCATATGTAGCTCTCACCCCATCTCCAATTATCGCCATATCAGAGAACGGGAGAAAGATAGCGAAGCATAAGGGAGGGGTCTGAAACTTAATTTACAACTTTGGCTGTTCAACTAAAATTCCCCAAACTCTGAATCACAGGTGATCGCCCTGGGACCTGCATCGCTTCTTCTCTATCAAAACCTTATACACCCACCCTAGCCACGCACCATTTGGTGGCCACACGGGCCCAATTACATAATGTAACACGAGCTTCTGCGAGTTAGACGAAAACATTCCCAGGTGCCCTTTGTCTCTTTTGGGCCACCTCTCTGCACCTTTTCTCAAACACGTCACCCTTCTGAGCTGGGACTGGCCCGCGTTTCTCTTTACTGGCCAATCGCGGTGATTCATTCCTATCAGGGTGTGGTGATCAGGGTGGAACTGACCACTCAAAACCTGCTGGTGCATGTGGACTTTGAGATGTGTTTTGAGTTCGAGCACAAACCACAATAAATGCCCCACTTACGTAGCACTGCTACCTAGGTGCAAAGGGAAAGTTTGTGGTTTTAGGGTCTCAAGAAATCTATATCTAAACCTGCGCGCCTTCTCAGGGTGAGAAATGTCTAAATGCATCTTACCGTAACCGTGTTCATTATGAATGTGTTAATATGAATGTCTTCACAATGTTCTCGAGACATTGACAGAAACATCTAAATCAGGCCGAGGACTATTTTTAGAGAGATGGGGCCAAACGGGGGCCCTGTTATACTGTGAAAAAAAAAGATCTGTCTAATAACATGCATATAGTACCATATTACATAATGTGTTTATGCTTAATAAAATTACATAAAATTGGTAAAGGTAAAATTAATTTTTTATTTGATTTCTAATGTAATTTTTATTTTTATTTCTAAATGTATTTTACATTTGTGTTATGAGGATTGCATATGTATAGAAATAATAGTTTATATCCATGATGATTTATCAGCTGTATTGATTATGGCAAGAGTACATTTATTTTGTTCAATTTCTCATTTAATTCTGCAAATTTTTATTACCTACAAATGTTTTACATTTGCGTTTTGGTGCTTAAACTGCATATACATTAAAATAGTATTTTTATCTAAAAGAAATGTATATTTTATCTATACTAATTTATCACCTGTTTTGTTTAGGGTAAGTAACATTCATTCATTCATTTGTAAATGTTTATGTTTATTAAGTGAGTTATAATGAAACATTAGTATCAGTGAGACGGAGGGAAACGAGGGAGGGAATGTGCAAAGGAAGGTTGTGTGAATGAGATAAACCACAGAAAAGCTCTCTAGTGTTTCTTTATCCTCGCTCCCAAGCCTGCTTCCAATACCATCCTCCTCCTCCTCGTGGAAACGTCCCTCCTTTCTTCCGCAAAGACCACTGAGAGAAACTTGAACCCTAAAACTAACCCCCTGCTGCAGTGATGTGTTAGTGGCCTTGCATGGGAGAGGAAGACAACGGTCCAGCTGTCAATAAACAGTTTGTGCGGGATGAACAGGTGACAATTCCACAGTGCCATGGAGGGAGAAGCCACAAATATGGGTTTAAACATTACCCATCTCACCACAAAAAAACACGGTGATAATCCTGTTACTCCATAACGTTCCCAGCGGCTGTGGTGGAAGTGGTTTGGCATTTCATGTTTTTATTTCAGTGTGATCAGTTCCAACCAAATCCACAATTAATTTTCTACCAAAGCAAATTATGCAGATGTTTTGATAGAATTATTTGATAGCTGTTTGAAGTAAACAGATTATAAAGGAAAAAAATGAAAACAGTCATTATTCAACATCATGAGCCAGTATGCTTTTATATTTTCAGTGGGAAATTTTTACCAATATATAGTTGAAAAGAACAGCAAAAAATACATAAAGATTTTAGGATTGACAACACTTGAAAATCAGTGGTCTTTGGCCTACAACAGCAAACAAAATGCACTCAGATTTTTGAACCTGAACATGAATCGAGAAAATGTATATACAGTCGTGGCCAAAAGTTTTGGCAGGGACATACATTTTTTGTTTTGCAAAGTTGCATAGTTATCAGATGCATTTTACTAAAAGTTTCATTGGCCAAAATATTCACAAAAATGTTACTGTTTTTTGATTCCGACACAAAATGAACAGCAAACATTAATTGACAAATCATATCAGCAACACATGTGAAAGTGTGAATAAGTACTAGTCAGGTGAAATCACTATCATATTAATTAGACTGTAAGAGCAGACTGATTGCTATAAAGGGAAGGAAGAAGCTCTTCCAATCATTGTGTTCTTGTCAGCAATGGTTACCTCCAAAGAAACATGTGCAGCCATCATCGCTTTGCATCAAAATCGCTTCCCATGAAAGGAAATTATTACAAAAAATATTGTACCTGAAAGAACAATTTACCAGATCATCAAGAACTTCAAGGAGAGAGGTTTGACTGCAGTGAAGAAGTCTTCAGGACATCCCAGAGTGTCCAGAGGTGTCAGGACCATCTCCTCCTGAGGAGTCCGCTACAGAATCATGTATCCAGCAGTGCAGAGCTTGCTCAGGAATGACAGCAGGTTGATGTGAGAGTGTCTGCACACACAGTGAGGCCAAGACGTTTGGACAATGGACTGGTGTCAAGAAGGGCAGCAAAGAAACACTGGAACACTGTACAAATTGTGAGTGAAAAAAGGAATGGAATAATTTACAAATGTCATAAACTTACATTTTATTCACAATAGAATATAGATAACACATCAAATGTTGAAAGTAAGACATTTTGAAATGTCATGCCAAATATTGACTCATTTCATGAAAGCTACACATTCCAAAAAAGTTGGCACAGGTAGCAATAAAAGGCCGGAAAAGTTAAATGTACATATAAGGAACAGCTGGAGGACCAATTTGCAACTTATTAGGTCAATTGGCAACATGATTGGGTATAAAAAGAGCCTCTCAGAGTGGCAGTGTCTCTCAGAAGTCAAGATGGGCAGAGGATCACCAATTCCCACAGTGCTGTGGCGAAAAATAGTGGAGCAATATCAGAAAGGAGTTTCTCAGAGAAAAATTGCAAAGAGTTTGAAGTTCTCATCATCTACAGTGCATAATATCATCTAAAGATTCAGAGAATCTGGAACAATCTTTGTGCGTAAGGGTCAAGGCCGGAAAACCATACTGGATACCCATGATCTTCGGGCCCTTAGACGACACTGCATCACATAAAGTACACAAATGCTACAGTAATGGAAATCACAACATGGGCTCAGGAATACTTCCAGAAAACATCGTCAGTGAACACAGTCCACCGCGCCATTCGCCGTTGCCGGCTAAAACTCTATAGGTAAAAAAAGAAGCCATATTTAAACATGATCCAGAAGCGCAGGCATTTTCTCTGGGCCAAAGCTCATTTAAAATGGACTGTGGCAAAGTGGAAAACTGTTCTGTGGTCAGACGAATCAAAATGTGAAGTTCTTTTTGGAAAACTGGGACACCATGTCGTCCGGACTAAAAAGGACAAGGACAACCCAAGTTGTTATCAGAGCTCAGTTCAGAAGCCCGCATCTCTGATGGTATGGGGTTGCATGATTACGTGTGGCATGGGCAGCTTACACATCTGGAAAGGCACCATCAATACTAAAGGTATATCCAAGTTATAGAACAACATATGCTCCCATCCAGATGTCGTCTCTTTCAGGGAAGACCTTGCATTTTCCAATATGACAATGCCAGACCACAAATTGCATCAATTACAACATCATGGCTGTGTAGAAGAAGGATCTGGGTACTGAAATGGCCACTCTGCAGTCCAGATCTTTCACCCATAGAAAACATTTGGTGCATTATAAAGAGGAAGATGTGACAAAGAATATCTAAGACAGTTGAGCAACTAGAAGCCTTTATTAGTCAAGAATGAGACAACATTCCTATTCCTAAACTTGAGAAACTTGTCTCCTCAGTCTCCAGACGTTTGCAGACTGTTATAAAAAGAAGAGTGGATGCCACACAGTGGTAAACATGGCCTTGTCCAAACATTTTTGAGATGTGTTGATGCCATGAAGTTAAAAATACATTTATTTTTCCCTTAAAATTATATATTTTCTCAGTTTAAACATTTGATATGTCATCTATGTTGTATTTTGAATAAAATATTGAAATTTGACACTTCCACATCATTGCATTCTGTTTTTATTCACAATTTGTGTACAGTGTTTTTGCTAGTGTGAAATATTCCTTAAAACTAGAACCAGTAATGACTGGTCTATAGAATTAAGGATTATTATATTTATACAAGAAGTCTCTTCTGCTCACTATTTCAATGAACTAGAAACATTAATGATCAAATGATAGACTCATAGGGTTTAAAATAATATATAGATATTTCTTCATGTGGTGCAAAGCTGAATTTTCAGCAGCTAGTACTCCAGTCTTCAGTGTTACATGATACTTTATAAATCATTCTAATATGCTGATTTGATGCTCAAGAAATATTTTGTATTATCACAAATATTTACATAGTTCTAGTTCTGGCACAAATGTGACACAATAAGGTCAAATTAGCTGACAGGAAACTGTTCAGCCTGTGCAACACCTCTGCCTTCCCACATACATTTTCACACACACACATACAACAATTCTATGCCACTCCTTAATAACCTCCCAAACAAGCTGTATGTGATACTGAGAAAAGGGAGGGAGGAAATCCCACAGCACCTGGTGACCTCTACTCTCACACAAAGCGCGAGATACAGGTCAAAACAGCCATCTGACGGCGAACAGACAGACTGGTTTAACTAGCCTTTACTCCAAAGAAGAGTTTGCGGGTCTCGTTGTTAATGTTCCAAATGCTGTGACCAGTCCTGAGGGATCAACCTATACTTACATGAGTTAACTGACTTGTCCTTCGCCCCTCAGAAAATAAAACCTTTTCAGTTTATTGCACAGAATGCAGTGTATAAGAACATAGACTGGGAAAAGAAGGAAAATAGTGTAGATTTGAATTATGCATAGACTGCATTATGTGATTGAATAGCATTTGCACACAAGTTCTTTCTACATGTATGCGTTTAAATAGAGAAAGAGAGTAGTAGGGTGGCACAAATGTAAAGAGTTGGTTAAATAGAGTGCGACATATTGAGGCAGAATAGTTAAATAGCATGATACACAATAATTGTCTTTCTATTCTTGATCTCCTGACCTTCTTTCATCCTATTCTAATGCATCTTTGCATTGGCCACCGCAGCAACGCCTGGGAACCTACTGGTGTTAATTGATGCCTGTGAGCAGATAGGCTCTGGGTTTGGGTTGTGGGAGCAGTAGGGGTCGTGGACGTGCCGGGAGTGTGATAATGTTCTGGGCGGGTCAGCGACCTTTGTCGTTACGACATAATCCGCTCTAACTGAAAGACCATATGTAGCCTACAGAACATGGGCATCAATAACAGAATTAATCGTGAGCAGTCGTTCACATCCGTCTCATTATGAGCTGTGTTTATTTAGCCCCTGTAAGCTTGTCTGAATGTCTTTGGCAAAGCGTGGGCAGCTAGTGAAAGAAAGGCAAAGTTTCAAGGTCAGTTGATTTGATTGGTACAAATGTGTTCATTTATATTTATCTTCAGTTTAATCTTAATATCACTGTTTACTTTTGTGACCAACCTTTAGTGTGTTTAAAAAGTGTCTAAAAATATATATGATGTCCCATAATGATGTGTGTGGTTTGGTTAGTGGAAAGTATAAAAATGGCATCTGACAGAGCAGTTGGAATGACTAAATAAAATAAATATATTTGTATTAATAGTTTTGAATGTAAGACTCCATCTTTACCCAGAAATAAACACTGCAGTGATTAATAAATATATTTTCTTAGTTATCTCGAAAACTCACCTGACTGATAGAGGTAGTTGCCTTCGGTTTCTGACAATGCTGTCTGTCAAAACTCGTTCAAGAAATATGTAAAGCGTCATTATATGTACAAAATTTGTATGTTATTACAAAATATAATTTGTTTAATCTCCTTTTTATTGGATATTATGTGCAAGCAATGAGCAATTTTCGACCCTGTTGTTGTGGTTTTTATAGAAAAGAGTGTCGTTGATTATCCAGTGAATAAAACAACTGGGAAGAAATTGGCGTTAGTGTGTTAATTTGATTGACAATCCATAATTGAGAAGTAGAACTAAAACTGAGGTAGTGGCATGGCAGTGCCATCTAGTGCTGAGTGTGTTGTTTCACACACACACACACGCACACGCACACGCACACACACACACACACACAGCTATATATAACAGATGTTGATTTTTGTTGAATTTAAATTCCACGGTGTATAAATGTCAGAATATATATATTTTTAAAGAACGTTAGCGATTCAGCAACACCTACATTATCTTCTTCTTTTTTCAGATAATTAAATAACAGATAATTAACTTAGGCTATCTAAATATTAGCAGAAAGACTCGAGTAAGATTTAGATCGGTTAGCCGTCCAGGACAGGTAGCCAGCTAATCGGACATTATCAGACACGTCTCAAGTTTCTACGCCTCCCAGGGGCAGTAAACTCGAGAGGGTGGGAATAGGATGGGATGTGCTGCTGCTCCAAACTTTTCTAAAGCTCAAAAACTTCAGCACAGGTTGGGACAGTACTACCACATCTGATCCTACCCACTGATCTAAATGTCTGAGTTAGGCTCCTTTGACAATCCGGTTAAATTCAAAGATCAAGACTATGACGTCCTGCTGCAGAAGTGCATCAAATCTGCAGTTCTGTTCTCAGACACAGTGTTTGCGGCGAACCAAAGCTCCCTCGGTATTCCTGTGGATCCTGACCCTAAAAAGGCACTGAAGTGGCTGCGCCCAAAGGTAGCTTCATTTATATATCTTAACTTATTTTGTTGTTGTTGTTTTTTTGTCATTAGCATAATTTAGTTGCATATGGACTTTTTTTTTACAGGTTTAGATTGCATACCGTGAATTTACAGCAAATTTAATTTATAAAAAATGCATAATAGCATTCACCAACAGTAATTTCTGACATGTGACAATTAGTTACTGTTTAATGAAAAGACGCATCAGAAAATGGACTACTCAACAGGAAAATTTTTCATTGAACACTAGTAAGATTGCTTGACGGAATTAAAGGTGATGATGCACCTCAAATAAACAATAAAGCAAAAAGGTTGCAAAAATTAGGGCATTTCTTGATGTGAAGTTGGTCAATAACAATAAATGAGAAGAGAGATTGTCCACCCAGAAATGTAAATTCTGTCAAAATGTAATCACTCGCCATGTTTTACCAAACCTTTATGCATTTCTTCCTTATGCTAAACACAAAAGAAGATATTTTGCAGAATGTTTTCAGCCAAACAGTTCTAGCTCCTGTTCAAATTATCATCTTTCGTGTTCCACAGAAAAAAAGAAAAAAAAAGTCATACGAGTTTGAAATTACATGAGGACGAGTAAATGATTTTTGATGTAAGGGTGGATTATCACTTTAAGACAGAAAGACCCTATACCTGTATATTTCTTGTGCACATGCATGTGTTTTCCGATGTCCTCATCAGTCCATCACATGTACTTGCAAATGGTTTTTGGCTCACACCCATCTTCCTTCCCCACCTCTCCCCTGATTCAGGAAATCACAAGTAATGCTTTCTTTGTTGAGGGCACCATGGGCACCACCGATATCTGCCAGGGCCAGCTGGGTGAGTATACGCCCGTGTTAGCGCATGGTTGTTCATATTTTATGCCAGGATAATGGGATAACGCCTTACTGCACTTCTCAGAAACCAAATCACCCGAAAGCACCCTCCAGGCATGAGCGCTATCAGTGAAATAACTGTCTTTGGCAACGCTCCCACTCTTCCTCTCCTTATCATGCAGATGCCCTGCCCCTTCCCCCCCATCTTCTTCCTCCCAGATCTTCCTCATCATGCTTAATGTACTATCCCCATTCTGCCCCTGTAGCCGCGAGACACTGCGCTGATCTCAGAGCCTCCTGCAGAGTCCCTGCTGAGAGATGCAACATGGAGCCGCCGCGGGCCACTCACATCAAAAACACGACAAATGTACTAGAAACAGAGAGGGATGAAAGCAGAGGGAAGAAAGAGGGAGCGAGAGGTCGGATTGGCATCATCTGTACACCCCTCCCTCTCCCCCCACCTTAAGAATAACAATTATTGTGCACAGCGGGTATGGTTTTATTGCTTTGCCTTACCCCTCTTGCTCCCTCTCTACATATGGCATTGATTTGGAGTTGATGGAAAGTGTTTTTGTTGACGTGCAGCGTTGGCGAGATATTCAACGTTTACAGACTCAGCTGTATTCTATAGTTGGCGTTTCCCAACCTTTTTTGTCTTACATACCCCCAAAGTCCCATGAGAAAGGGACAAGTACACCTTTATCAACACCAGACCATAAATCAAAAAGGTATACACTATTTCAAGTGAAATCATAATTTACATTAATAAGTCAATATGACGTGAAAGTCTTTGTTACAGAAATAAGTTTAAATCCGTAAAAAAAAAAAACATTTTTATCATCATTATTGCTGAATGAGTTTAGTGTTTTATTTACATATTTACATAACATATTTTTGCATTCCACTCTGCTGCTTTTCCATTGTTTTTCTATGTAAACATGCAAACTGACACATTTGATCATTGCGCTTGCATTTTTTACAGTGTCAGAACTTTATGACTGGCCTAATTCAGACTCGTTACATCAATGTGTCCAAACCTTGTATATGCTCATACTGGCAGTATTTGTTCACATAAAGCATCAAAACTGTAATTTACCACAACTTCTCGTTCCAGCTAACTGCCAGAATGGATTTACCAGTTTTTCCCAAAAGGTCCTGTTCACACATGATCTTTAAATGGTCATTTATCGTTAATTTTCTGGAAAGGGCTAACTTCCCTTTTTGTATCCCCCAAGGATACAATACCATTTAAGGGGTATCCCTAGATACTTGAGTTGAAATACCAAACAATATCCTTGTCACGGCAATCATTTATTGCGAAATCCAACATTTCTGACTTTTCGGACTTTTCTTGTGTTGGTGAAACACACATGCAAAGAACTTTAGACCTCTTGCATCAAAGCAGGCTCATGCTTTGCTTAAATCATGAAGTGTGCATTTGCCACTTAGGATTTGGATGGCCTCTCTAAATAATATATGAACATCGCAATGCATCACTAGAATAACAAACGCATGTAAATAATCTCATTTGAATGGAAATCTACCCAAATAATGCCTCATTCTTTGCACTTCAAGCAGAAATTTTAATCATTTGTTTTCAAGTGACTTTCCACATTAGCGTATCCAGCGCTTTTTCTTGCGGTCTGAAGATTAATTGGACGTATTCCATTGTAGAGCTCTGTTTGGTGTCATTCCTATGGGAGCTGCTTTGTTAAGTATGTTTTTATGAAGTGTTGTCACACCGAATCCATTTCTGTTTCCCCTACACGAGGCAAACTGACAGCTGTTACCTGTTACAGAGGAATCTCACTGTGCGTCTGCATGTCTCTTGCTTCTTCAAAGCCTGGATTTCCACTTTGTGTTTGAGGCTGTGGTCTTCTGTCATAAATATTGATGGAAATGATGTGTTGTTTGACAGAGCCTGATGTCATTTCCTGCTGCAGGTAACTGCTGGCTGCTGGCGGCACTGTCCTGTCTCACCATGCACCCAACTCTGTTTGTGAAAGTGGTTCCATCTGGACAAAGCCTGAGTGAATCCTACGCTGGCATCTTTCGTTTTAGGGTAAGGGGGAACAGGAATCCTAGATTAAAAACACGACACTTCTGAAATTATGAGGTCATTCTTTAGAAATAATAAAATATGTCATGTTTTTCATTCACAATTGCTGTTTAATCTTATATTAAACTGAAGTTAGTTAAAATGTGTATAGAGAAAGCATGAAAGAACCCATACACTTTCCATTTTTATAGTCCTAGTTGGGGTCTGTGAGCGAGATCGAATCCGTCCAGAATTTATATCCTCGTTCGAATGTCTTCCATTAAATTATGCATCTGGATTTACTTCTAAGCGATGTAGTACGTCCAAGGGAATGGTAATTAGAATCAGTTGTGTTTGACCTTACCATCTCTAACAGCTGAGGCCTATTCCAGAAACAGCTCCTGTCATCTTCCTTTTGTCCCTATGACATGTACATCTGCATGCCCCTCCCCCTTTAAACACACACACATGCAAATTATCATAATTCAGCTGTCTGTTTTTCATTCACAGAGAAGGAACATTGTGTTTCTGTTTGTTCCCGTGTTGTATATTTGTTGCAGACCCATTCAGAATCAGTTTTTACCCTCTAGCTATCATCCGCTCGCTCCACTAATGATCTGATTAAAACCATGCCGGTCGATTAAATCCAAAGTTTGGAATGACCACACCTCTTAAAATGATCTTGGAGTTGCAAACTCTCATGTATCAGTGCTTGCCTACACATATTCCACAATTACAAAGAAAAAAAACTGATAAGACCAGAATAGTCTTTATTTTGTCCGCCTCTCAGGAATCCTGTCAGCCTTGTTATTCAGCAGGAACCACCAGAGAGATACACTTAAAAAAGAAATCTGTGCTTATAGCCTGAAAAAAAAGTGAGGCTGAGGCACTGTGAGGCTCAAGACAAAATAAAAGTGAACTGATATACTGAAATCACTGCGGGTGTAGTTATTACTGCAATTCTATTTGTTTCAGAGAGTTCACCTTGACAAAGCATGCACTAAAACAAGCCACTACAGCACTCGTGGCTTGTGTGTGTGGTTGCAAACTGAGGTTAAACTTGTGTGATAACACCACATTTAATTAAACAATCAAAACATATTAGCACTGAAGAGCTCTTATTGAAGGACACTCAGCGTTATGTAATTGTTATGCCATTCTCATCATATAATTTCCTTCTGCCTGCCATAGTATTATATTCGGAGGCTAAACAGGTATGTGCAACATGACTTGACCTGATCCAGGAGGGTTAGAGAGGACAGGAAAGAAAGAAGACACATCAAAAACTGATTGACAGGAGAGAAATGAGAAAACAAGGAGGTAGAGGACTGTTGATTGGTGGACAATTCCTGAAATGTCTAAACTTGTTACTGTAGCCCAAGGAAATGGACACAGACACATGGACATACACGTGGTGCTACCTGGAGGCCAACAGATCCATACCTGCCTGTCTAATATCACATAAATCTTTTGAATTCACATTTAAGTTTTTGATTAATTTAATAATATATACAGGTCCTTCTCCAAAAATTAGCATATTGTGATAAAGTTCATTATTTTCCATAATGTAATGATAAAAATTAAACTTTCATATATTTTAGATTCATTGCACACCAACTGAAATATTTCAGGTCTTTTATTGTTTTAATACTGATGATTTTGGCATACAGCTCATGAAAACCCAAAATTCCTATTTCAAAAAATTAGCATATCATGAAAAGGTTCTCTAAACGAGCTATTATCCTAATCATCTGAATCAACTAATTAACTCTAAACACCTGCAAAATATTCCTGAGGCTTTTAAAAACTCCCAGCCTGGTTCATTACTCAAAACCGCACAAAATGGGTAAGACTGCTGACCAGAAGGCCATCATTGACACCCTCAAGCAAGAGGGTAAGACACAGAAAGAAATTTCTGAACGAAGAGGCTGTTCCCAGAGTGCTGTATCAAGGCACCTCATTGGGAAGTCTGTGGGAAGGAAAAAGTGTGATAAAAAACGCTGCACAACGAAGATTGTGGAGAAGGACCAATTCCAGACCTTGGGGGACCTGCGGAAGCAGTGGACTGAGTCTGGAGTAGAAACATCCAGAGCCACTGTGCACAGGCGTGTGCAGGAAATGGGCTACAGGTGCCGCATTCCCCAGGTCAAGCCTCTTTTGAACCAGAAACAGCGGCAGAAGCGCCTGACCTGGGCTACAGAGAAGCAGCACTGGACTTTTGGACAAATTTTGCATGTCATTCGGAAATCAAGGTGCCAGAGTCTGGAGGAAGACTGGGGAGAAGGAAATGCCAAAATACCTGAAGTCCAGTGTCAAGTACCCACAGTCAGTGATGGTCTGGGGTGCCATGTCAGCTGCTGGTGTTGGTCCACTGTGCTTTATCAAGGACAGGTGTAACCCCTATCTCCCAGGTCCTCTCTGATGCTCCTCGCACTGAGTGGGGCTCGAACCCGGGTCTCCGGCATGGGAGGCGGACGCACTATCAAGGAGGCTAAATGGCTAGTGCCTCTCTTGATACACAGGGTCAATGCAGCTAGTTATCAGGAGATTTTGGAGCACTTCATGCTTCCATCTGCTGAAAAGCTTTATGGAGATGAAGATTTCATTTTTCAGCACGACCTGGCACCTGCTCACAGTGCCAAAACCACTGGTAAATGGTTTACTGACCATGGTATTACTGTGCTCAATTGGCCTGCCAACTCTCCTGACCTGAACCCCATAGAGAATCTGTGGGATATTGTGAAGAGAAAGTTGAGAGATGCAAGACCCAACACTCTGGACGAGCTTAAGGCCGCTATCGAAGCATCCTGGGCCTCCATAACACCTCAGCAGTGCCACAGGCTGATTGCCTCCATGCCACGCCGCATTGAAGCAGTCATTTCTGCAAAAGGATTCCCGACCAAGTATTGAGTGCATAACTGAACATAATTATCTGAAGGTTGACTTTTTTTGTATTAAAAACACTTTTCTTTTATTGGTCGGATGAAATATGCTAATTTTTTGAGATAGGAATTTTCAGTATTAAATCATCAGTATTAAATCAGTATTAAAACAATAAAAGACCTGAAATATTTCAGTTGGTGTGCAATGAATCTAAAATATATGAAAGTTTAATTTTTATCATTACATTATGGAAAATAATGAACTTTATCACAATATGCTAATTTTTTGAGAAGGACCTGTGTTTTAAACCAAAACAGTCATCATTTAGATTTCCACAACTATTTTTCACAGTTTTTGCTGCTGTGCGTGTATGACTCTTAGGTAAATTAAAGTACACTAACGTTTGAAAGAAATTTATACTTTTAATCGGCAAGCATGAATTAATTTGATCAAAAGTGGACATATCTAATGGTTCAAAAGATTTCTATTTCAAATAAATGCTGTTCCTTTGAACTTTCTATTCATCAAGCGATCCTAAAAAAAAAATGTATGCCAAGGTTCCCACAAAAGTATTAATCGGCTGTTTTTAACAATGATAATAAAAAGAAATGTTTCTTGAGCACCAAATCAGCATATTAAAATGATTAGACAGGAATAATTACTGCTGAAAATTCAGTATGCCATCAAAAGAATCAATTATATTTTTTAAATATATTGAAAACCATTAATTTAATGGTCTAAGTAATACAACTTTGGTGAGCATAAGAAATATTTATAATAATAATAATAATAATAATAAATGACTATTATTTAAAAAAAAGTCAAATTATTTCCCTCAAATTCTTTTTTACATGTTTTCATGCAATGTACATCAAGTACATTGACCCCTTTAAAAAAAAGAGGAAATATACTGGTCAAAATATTGCAGACAGATACAGAACGGTAAATCAGTCCACTTTTTTGGGTGCATTAACACCCAAATATGCTTGAACAGAGCAAATGTAACCCTGTTCTCTCTCTCTCTCTCTCTCTCTCTCTCTGTGTAGTTCTGGCAGTATGGTGAGTGGGTGGAGGTGGTAGTGGATGATAAGCTGCCTGTGAGAGAGGGCCGTCTGCTTTTCAGCTACTCTCGCACTACCAACGTGTTCTGGAGTGCATTGGTGGAGAAAGCTTATGCCAAGTCAGTTCCAGCATATGTGTCCTTGACTGTGTGGCGTGTGACTGTTCATTAGTGACACCACTCACGTGAAGGCCATTGTTCCTTTGTGTTATTTAAGGACTGATATTTTCGGAAAAAACATCCAGTTGTGAAAAATGATCAAATGCCATTTACAGATGTAGAATAATTCATGTGGAATCAATAGAGGCCCATTGGTAATATTTCTGTGTCTGTCTGTCTCTTCTTAAAGGCTGATGGTTCTTATGGCAGTCTGAAGGGGGGAATTATCTCAGAGGGAATGGAGGATTTTACGGGGGGCATTGCCTACTCCCTCCACGTGTCTTCTCGGCCCCCACGCATGCTCTGGAGAGCCATCACAGCTGCCCTGGCCAGGAGCAGTCTGCTCAGCTGCTTCATACAGGTATAGACTCATATTGACACAGGCACACACACACACACATACACTACCTTTGAAATGTTTGAGGTCAGTAAGATTTTCTCTTTTAGTTTTAAAGAAACTAATACTTTAACACAGCAAGGATGCATCAAGTTAATCAAAAACCTTCCTATTTCACAAAAAATGTTGTTTTTTTTCTTTCTATTCATCGCTGTTTCCACAAAATATTAAGCAGCACAACTGTTATCAACATTGAAAAGAATAATAACCAGCATATTTGAATGCTTTTTAAAGTATCATGAGATACTGAAGACTGGAGCAATGGGTTCTGAAACATCAGAATTAAATTATGCTTTAAAATCTATTATAACAGAAAACAGTTGTTATAATCTTTCACAATATTACTGTTTCCACCTTCTACTCTCTAATGTGGCCTTAGTGAGCATGCAAGATGCATGCAATATAAAATATACATGACTGTATACATTTTAAACACAAATATGTTGTGTTTTTTGTGCAGGCTGCGAGTGTGAAGGAGATTGGCAGTGTGACTTCAGAGGGTCTTATCAAAGGTCATGCCTATGCCATCACTGATACAGATAAGGTATGAATGCAATACACAGATACACATGACATCCAACTAATGATTTTAACAGCTTTTGGCAAACCCCTCTGCATGTTAGTACCCTTGAGAGCCTAATATACACAGCATATGTTGTCACAAGCTGTGTTTGTGTGTGTGTAGGTCCAGAAGGCGTCTGAAGAGGTCTTGCTGCTGAGGCTGCGGAACCCATGGGGGTTTGTTGAGTACTGTGGACCCTGGAGTGACAAGTGAGAAAGACCTCAACAGCTCATTTTCTTACCATCTCAGAGTTGCATCTCAGCACTGCTTAAGACTGCACACTTGTGTTTGTGTGTGTGCAGGTGTCAAGACTGGGATTTTATAGATGAGGCTCAGAAGGCCAGACTTGATTTGGACAAAGTTGAAGATGGAGAATTCTGGTAGGTAAATGTACACTGTACACAATTCTTCCTGATTTCCATAACTCACACAATCAGAGTCTTATCTTGGGACATACAAAGGAACTTTATTGTTTGTATATGAAAACATTTCATGTCAGATAAATTGTGAAAAGAAAGTGGCTTTAGTAGCTCTGCAGCATGCTAAAAATAGAAACAGGCTGCTCATCAACTGAAGACACAACTGGTGCTTCCAGTGTAGACACTGATCTCACACACACACACACACACACACACTTCTCTATCACTGTCTCTCGCTATTGTTGAGCACTTGCCAAACAGGAATCAATTAAATGCCAAGAATTATATAACACTGCTCATACGACTACTAATAATAACTGCCACTGCAGTCAGCGCATCCCGTAATAGGGCATTTAGTTAAAGAAATAGTTCACCCAAAAATGAAAACTCTGTCATCTTTTAGTTTTTCCAAACCTGCATGAGTTTTTTCTACTTCTGTTGAACACAAATGAATATATTTAGAAAAATGTAACCAAAGCGTTACCATTCGTTGATTTCCATAGCTACTGTAAACTGTTTGGTTACCAGCATTCTTCAAAACATCTTCGTATGTGCTCAACAGGAGAAAGAAACTCATACAGGTTTGGAACAGCTTGAGGAAATGTTCATTTCTAGGTGAACTATGCCCTTGAATCTGCCTGTGTCTGGACTTCATAAGCATTTGTGTTTTTTAGGATCGGAATGGAGGACTTTTGCCGGTTGTTTAATACAGTGGAAATGTGCAGTGTGAATCCGGACTCTAATACGGGGGAGGCGAGTGATGACACGGACACCCCGTCCTGGACACTGAGCTCACATCAAGGCACCTGGGTCCCAATGTGCTCTGCAGGGGGCAGCCGTCGTTACCCAAGTAATTGCATGTTTGTTAACAAATATGTCTGATTTATATTATATAATATAACAATATGATGTGACATACAGCCAAGTATGGTGACCCATACTCAGAATTCGTGCTCTGCATGTAACCCATCCAAAGTGCACACACAGCAGTGAACACACACCCGGAGCAGTGGGCAGCCATTTATGCTGCGGCGCCCGGGGAGCAGTTGGGGGTTCAGTGACTTGCTCAAGGGCACCTAAGTCGTGGTATTGCCGACCCGAGATTCAAACCCACAACCTTAGGGTTAGGAGTCAAATTCTCTAACCATTAGGCCACAACTTCCCGCTTTCACTATTATAATATCATATTAATATAATAATTTAACATACAGTTCAAAAGTTTGGGATCAGTAAGTTTATTTTCTCAACAACATTCAGTACATTTACGAATTTACAAAAGATTTCCACAAAACTACTGTTCCAACAAGAAAATATAATACACTTAGACAGTAATACAATTTTCACTATTATTTATTTGCTCTAAAAATATTGTTACAATGTAACTACTTCCTTAGCGTGCTTCTTCATCACTTATTTCCAATCCGGCAGGATCTTTCTGGAAAAATCCTCAGTTCCAGATGATTCTGTCTGAGAAAGATGTGGATGACCATGATTATGGAGAGGATGAGGAAGGGGAGGAAGGAGACGGAGAAGACGATGAAGAAGGTGTTGTGGTGGCTCCTATGAGCAAGACTGAGAAACAGGGAGAGAAAAAGAAGAAGTGCACGGTACTGGTGGAGCTTCTCCAGAAATACCGCAGACAAAAAGATAAAGTCCACTTTCTCTACATCGCATTTCACATCTACAAGGTGAGAGATTAGGACCCCCATTACATATTATATAAAACTGAGAGGTGCATTTAAGCCAGGCCTTTCATACTTTATGATCCAATGTCATTAAATGAATCATTATTCATGTATAGATTGATGCAAATGAGTAATGGCTGCAGATAATTCAGCTTTGCCATCATATTATAAATTAAACTTTAAAATATGTTGATATAGAAAACAGTGTCATATGCTATTTTAAATTATAATAATACTTCACAACATTACTGTTTTTACTGTATTTTAAATTTAATTAATGCAGCCTTTGTGAGTATAAGATACGTCTTACAAAGACATTTAAAAATAAAATTGTGTGTATGTACAGTATATACAAAAATATACAAAAAATCATATAGGCACATACAAATAATGTCACATATGTTGTGTTTTGTGTGAAGGCTAATAAAAATATTTTAATAATAATATAAAAATGATTGAATTAATGTGGGAGGGACAATGAAACAATTAGCTCCATTTTCATCTTTGTAACTTTAGCTTTTTTTATTTGTCTTGTGCATATTTAAATGCTTCTTTTTTTATTGCAAATTTATTTAGCCTTTTTTTCCTCTCTTGTCTTACCTCTTCATTCTCTTTTCCAGGTTCCCCTTGAGGTGAGCAGCTGAATGAATATCAGCTAGCAGCATTAAAATACAGATACACACTTATCTAAATCATTTCTTGATACATGACTCACATCTTCACATCTACTCTCCCCTTAGCTGCAGGACAAACCAGGATCTCTGGACCAAGCAGTTCTTTTCCAACAACCGTTCAGTTGCTCGCTCTGGAAAGTACCGTAGCATCAGGAGCGTGTGGCGGAAGGTGCACCTGGAGCCTAGCAGTTATATCATCGTAGCCTCCACCTACAGGCCCAACCAGCAGGGGGAGTTCTTCCTCCGTGTTTACACCAAAACCGGCAACATACAGGGGTACAAAGAATAAAAGACACCTCATCTCTATCTGTTCTGCATTGTGATTTTGGCACAATGCTGTTTACAGTAAGTCTGTCCAGCGGTTAACCATATAAAAGTTTCAAATCTGCTTTATAGGTTCCAGGATTTCCCTTGCACCAACAACTACTCTGTGGTAAGACATACTGACTGAAATGAGAAAGAAGAACAACCGTCTGTGTGTGTGTGTGTGTGTGTGTGTGTGTGTGTGTAAATACAATATTTTTATTTTATATTACTCTCACCATTTATGTGTGTGTGTTGTTCCATAGATGGAAATGTCAAAGCCAGTCTTACCTGAGGATCTGTTTAGAGTACAGAAGTGGTTTGATGAAAAGGCTGGATCAGTAAGCATCTCAGTCCATTCCAGTCACATTCTAGTCTGGAAAAGATTTGTGGGCATCTGATGAATCGTTGAAGAAAGCAAACATCTCCAGATATGCCTTTATGTTTTTCACTTTCCAGGATGACAGAGTGAATGCTGTGCAGTTTATGAATCTGGCGAACTCAGGTCAGGATGAACACATTTAGTACAAGCTGTCTGTCACCACAGGGATTGTTCACACACAGCATTAATCAAACACACTTACTGTACCACAAGTGGCCACAAGGTGGAAGTATTATGTAGCTTCTCTTACAAGGTAGTTAAAGCGGTGAGATGAATTCCAGCAGCATGTTGCTGTACATTCGTATACTTGTATGGATTTAGAAAAAAAGAACACTTTAAAAGTATAAATAAAAAAATTACTAGTGCTGTATAAATAATGTTTATGTAATACATTATTGTTTATAATAAAATTATTTCCACATGACAGTAGCATCCATATCAGTAACCTAAAGCTTTATTTTTTTCTTGAAAGGGGTCACCATGTCATAATACATGACTCACTAAACGTTTGCTTTTTGTTAACACTTGTTTCTGCTTTAATTGTGTTTTAGTGTTGGAAAAAGAATATGAACTTCCTCTGGAGACCTGCAGACAGCTCATCTTTGGGGAAGATGTATCCTTCTCCCAGTAGCTATATATATATATATATATATATATATATATATATATATATATATATATATATACATATATACATATATATATATACACACACACACACACACACAGACAAACACACACACATTCAGTCATTTAGCAGACTCTTTTTGTCCAAAGCGACTTACAAATGAGCACAATAGAAGCAATCAAGACCAACAAAAGGGCAATAATATTTAAGAGAGACAAGTCTCGGTTAGCCTAACTCAGTACACATAACAAGTTATATATATATATATATATATATATATATATATATATATATATATATATACACACACACATATACATATATAACAAATATATTAAAAAAAAAACAAGTAAATAGAATAGAAAACAATAGAGAATTTATATATATAAATAAAACAAGTCAAAAGAATAGAACAAGAATAGAGAATGCTAGTGTTGGAGGGAAATTTTTTATAATAAATAAATAGAAAACAGGAAGATAGATTAGAAAAAGAATAGATAATGCTAGTGTCAGAGGCTTTTTTTGTAGTAAGAATAGAGAGTGCAAGTGTTAGTGGGTCAAGTGTTTTTTTTTTTTTTTACTTTCTTAGAATTAGAATAGAGAGTGCTAGAGTGAGAGGGTCAAATGAAGATGGAAGAGATGTGCTTTTAGCCATTTCTTTAAGATGGCTAAGGACTCAACTGCTCGGATTGAGTTGGGCAAGTCATTCCACCAGGAGGGAGCAGTTCATGTAAAAGTCTGTGGAAGTGATTTTGGGCCTCTTTGGGATGGGCTTAATCATAGTATTTCACAACAAAAAAATACATGTATATTTTTCTAACATTCTTGGTTGATTTTCTTAACGGCTGTGTGTAGACTGGGGGCAGAGGCCGTCTGAATAGAGCTCAAGCAGAGAAGCTGCTCACCTCCCTACGCAATCTGCAGGTATCTTAGTTCTCATGCGTGAAAAGGTCACTCTCAGCTTTGGCACAGTGTTAGAAAGAGCAGTGAGGACACTGAGCTGTGACAGTTATCAGGTTGTGTTAGGCTATATGGAGCTCGTCTTGCACAGACCAAAAGACCTTGGAATGTTGTTGCTGTTGTTGTTTATCCTGTTTATGAACTCATTTGCCTCAGTGCTCTGTGCATGTGTCGTATCAGAACTAAATCCCAAACACTGGCTTCCTTTCAAGAAAACAAGGAAAAAGTACAGTTTGATATTACAATTCATAATTCTCTTCCTCCGCAGTCTGTCTTTTTCCAGTTTGAAAAAGGATTCATCAGGAACCATGAGTCCGTTCGAACTCAGTTTGGCTCTGAATGCTGCAGGTGATCACATATGTGCACAAACACCACACCCTCTGTTAATATACAAAGGGAACGTTACTGTCTTTCTATATACTCCTCTGAGGCACTCACGTTTCCTCCCCCACTGCTGTCTGTTTCTGTCCTCAGGTGTGGAGTGTGACAATGTTGTGGTACAGCTGTTGTGGGAGAGGTTTGGCGCTGGCGAACAATACCTGCCTTTCTGTGGCTTTGTGTCTTGTGTTGCCAGACTGCAAGTGCTCTTTGGTAAGTCCATAACCAGAGAGTTCTTCCTATCCATTTTCACAACACTATCCTTATTTAGCAATGTAGAAGTAAGCTATTTTATGTGGTGAATGACCGAGACTTCTGATTCATTAGCCTCTGTATGTATTAGAAGAATAACAAAGTATCCAAACTTCCATTCTTTATCAACAGTTCACAAAACGCATACCGACTACATTTTTAAAGTCGTTTTAACTTAGTCAGCATCAGGACAAATTTGTTTCTGGAATGATTCCTAATTTGAAATGCAGCATACACTACTTCAGAGGTTTCGGGATGCATATTAATAAATGTTTCTCGAGTACCAAATCTGCATATTAGAATGATTTCTGAAGGATTGTGTGATACTGATAATTAATACTGGCTACCCAGAATTCATCTTTGCTGTCACAAGTGTAAATGACATTTTCAAATATATTCAAATAGAAAACCGTTCTTTTAAATTGCAGAAATTTTTCATAGTATTAATTATGGCCTTAGTTAGCAAAATAGGCTTCTTTTAAAAAAATTGTTTAAATCTTACCAACCCCATACTGTTGAAGGGTAGAGTGTGTTCCTTTATAATATATAAACTCAGTGGTCATTTTATTAGCTACACCTGTTTAATATCCAAACAGCCAATCATGCAACAGCAATTCAATGCATTAAACCATTCACACATTTAAATAACAATTAGTTGTCTTTCAATCCAGAAGTCGGAATGAGGAAGAAATATGATCTTCTGTAAGTGACTTTGACCATAAAATTAATTTTAGTGCAAGACAGAATGGTTTTAATTTTTTTAGAATCTGCTGATCTTCTGGGATCTTTGTGCACAATAGTCTGTAGAATCGGCAGAGAATGTTGTAAACACACACACACACACACACACACACACATCTAGTGAGTAGCAGTGCTGTGGACAAAAATGCCTTGTTATTCAGAGAGGTCAGAGCAGAGTGACCAGACAGGTTCATATGTATGGGAAGGTGACAGTAACTGAAATGCGCTGTGCAGAAGAGCCCCTCTGAACACACAGCATGTCAGATGTTGCAGAGGACGTGCTACAGCTGCAGCAGGCCACGGGTTCCACTCCTGTCAGCCAAAAATAGGACACTGAGGTTACAGTGGGCACAAACTCAGCAAAACTTGTTATTAGAAGACTGGAAAAACATTGCCTGGTCTAAGGACTCCATTTCCTCTGTGACATGCAGATGAAGGGGTCAGAGTTTCTTGTAGACAGTGTGAATCCATGGATCCATCTTAAGTCGTTGTGAGGAAAATAACTTAAAGGGTCTAATCTGAATCAGGAGAGAAATATGCACAGAT
Source organism: Carassius carassius (assembly GCF_963082965.1). Classification (NCBI taxonomy): domain Eukaryota; kingdom Metazoa; phylum Chordata; class Actinopteri; order Cypriniformes; family Cyprinidae; genus Carassius; species Carassius carassius. The sequence continues at coordinate 18,984,643 of NC_081767.1, read as the reverse complement.
CAAGCACAATTTATTAGTGAAAACAGTTTTAAACAAATTTATTGGTAGAGTTTGATGTGAGAGAACAACAGGAGCGTGGGGATTTTCACTGGAGAAAGTGTTACTGGGTATTTTGGCCATAACCAAGTGATGGTTTAAAGTTAAAATGCCTTGAAGATGAATTTGTTTCTTAGATCTCAGATCTGCTTCCAGTGTGAAGGTAAATATAATTGCGTAGCACTGCATCTCATCATGCTGTTTACTGGCATGGCTAAAAGCTGTCGAGGTGTTCATGGCATCATTAACATAGATGTGAGAGTCTGTAAACATGTTAACTCGAAGGATTCAGCTTGCCAATTGTTTTTCCTCAGATCTTTTTGAGTCGGAGACCCACCCCGAGTTGAAGGACAAGGGCATCAATGCTGTAAGATCTTGTTTGTCAAAATCAGCTAATTTATTTCAATCTCTTCCACAGCCATCTCTGAATTCCCTCCGATTGATGTTAAAATGAATAACACTTATTAAAATTATCACTGCCTGTCTAGCTATAGGCAAGAGAAGTTTGATATAAGTGTCTTCCAGATTAAAGTCAATAAAAGCACCGGAAACAAGAACTGTTATATTAAATGTATATTAATAATATTAAAATAAATCATAAATAATTAGCTAAATAAATCAGCAGAAATTAGCTAAAAAAAGGTTTGAATAGTCACATTGTATAGAGATATTTTGAACAAAAATGAAAACTCACCTTCATGTAATTTTCAAAGCTGTATAACTTTATTTCATCTTTAGAATGCAAAAGATATTTTGAGAAATGTTTTGAATATGAAAGTAAGGGGTCACCAAAATAGTCGCACACATTTGAATCAACATAAGTGTGAATAAATGATGACAGAATTTCAGAACAGAATGGGATAACTGTCAATTTATGGTTATGTTTATCTATACCATGTATGTATAATATGAGGGTATATTTATTAATAATGTGCACAGCATGTTCCCTGAATCATTTCTCTGTTCTTTGTGCAGTGGCTGCTGAAGCTGTTGGCTGTGTGAGCCTGTCCAGACCCGACACCTCAGCGGGACAGACCTGCTAGGCCAAGACCACTCTGACGTCATCCACCTGCGCCAACGTCTCCTACATCTCCCCCTCTTCTATCTCATTTTTGATCTGCAGACCTTTGTCCTGCAGTTGCATCCACCCACTCACCGCTCCATCAGTTGGGGTCTATGACCGTGTAGGTCATTACTGCCTGGATACAAAACAGCATTTCACATTTCATCCCCCTCTGCCCACCCTAACATAATGTGTATGTGTATTTGCATTCATAATAAGCAAAACATTTGAGATATTTTAACAGGAATATTTTACTCGTAAATGACCATTCTGTTATCTTTTACTCACTCCCATGTCATTCCAAACCCACATGACTTTATTTCTTCTGTGGAACGCAAAAGAAGATATTTAACAGGATGCCCAAGCTGCTCTTTTAATGAAAGTGAATGGAGACCAGGGACATTCGTGATCACCATTCACTTTCATTGTAAGGAAAAGAGAAGCTTGGACATTCTTCTAAATATCTTCTTTAAAGTCATTTGGATTTGAAATCAAGGTAAATGATGAAAATAATCCGTTTAAATCTATATTTTAAATGATTTACCCACATTTACCCATGTCAATTTAATGTTAATTTAGTGTGATTTAGTGCCAGCAAATTTGATATGTGATTATTCAAAATATCCTGCAATTAATTGGATTCAAATTTTGAGTCATTGATTGCTTTAATTAGTGGTGAGGCATTATACAGTCATAGATTTTGAACAGTCATATCTGCTTTCATATGCTTTTAGAAGACGAGCAGGACTGTTGATGCATTTAAACCAGGGGATCGTTATTATGGTCATGCTTGTAACAAGCAGCCTAATTGCAATTTTTTTTTTTTTTTTTTTTTTTATATACAGCATGAGAAGTACTTCCTCTTCTACCGTTTTCCCTCTTTGGAACATTTATGCATCTCTGCTCTGTCTTTAAAAGTTGAGAATGTTTTTTGCTTCCAAATATAAAAGTACAAGTCATAATCTTTCATCACGTGGCATTTTTCTATATAAATTGTTTTCTGTGCGTATACCTACACCTCCACACACATACACTCACACACACACACACACACACACACACACACACACACACACACACACACACACATTGTTCAGGGAGCAAGATAGTAGCTGTGGGTATTAAAAGCGATGTCTCAGCAGCCCTGCACGCACCGGCTCTATTCTTATCGCTCTGACGCCACGCACAGCGTCATCACGCCATCGCTCCCTCCTCCGCTACGCTCTCCATGCATCCCTCCCTCCAGCTCTCTCTAGTAACTGTCTCATTCTCACAATCTGCTTCCTCCTCGTTGCGTACCTTGCGCTCACTCACACATGCGTGTATGCTTGCTCACACACACACACACACACACACACACACTCACACGCCTGTACGCTCTTGTCCTCTCTCCCGCTGCTCCTATTAATAGAAACCTTTGCTCACACAATGCTTCCTCTCTGCTGTAAGGTGACCGAACAGAGGTTGCCCCCAGCAACAGTCCAAGCGCCTCTGGAAATGACAAGAAAAAGCAGGCATGCACGTCCGTCATTACTCTCTCAATCACATCCTCTTCCATAATTGTCCCAGGTACATCTTGTACTTTTTATTCCATGATCCCTAAGTGTATTCGCTTCTCTAAAAGCTACTCTTGACTCGGTTATCTCTGTCCGCCTGTCTTGCTTTCTATCTGTGAAGTGAGCCAGAATAATTGTCCAAAAATACTAGGATCCATTAGCATTTCCATTCATCAATCTGGCACAAGATTCTCAGAACTATGCAATTTGAAATCTGCCGTCTCAAATCTCAAAATCAATTTGAAATTTGCCATCCTTGCTCATGGGCGCTCAGTTCAGTTACTTTTTTTTTTGGACCAATCACTTGATCCCCAAATGCCTTGTGACTAATCACTCTTGACTTAATTAGCTAATGGCAACAAAAGAAAGCTCACAGTCCCAAATCCTTGGGAGTTGGCATGAAAATCAGCAGAGAACAATATGTCCATTTTATGCTTATAAAAGCTTTCCAGGAAAAAAACAGGCACAGGTAAACATTGCTTGTAATGAAATAATGGGGATATACAGATTATTCACATAATTATGAATGGCCATCAATGAAGAAAGATGCTTTTTGGGCTCAGATAGTTTAGAACTATTTCACATTTCCATGGTTTTTAGAAGTTAAAGTATAATGGCGAGTGGAAACTACAACAAATCTAATTCTTCTTTTACCATTTGCTCCAATAACAAAAATTCTACACTTTGCCGAACAGGAAAAAAATATTAAGAGATCGGTTACGTTGGTCAGAAGAGAGAAAGATGTAAAATTTGCAATCACTTCTTCAGCCGTTGTATTAAAAAGCAGCATTAACCATTTTTCTGTAATTTGCCTGTAATTTTCTGTAATTAATCATTTATAGTGTTATAAAGGTACATTAATTAAAAAAAATGAAAATATAAAAATTGCTAGATTTACAATGCTAATAACTCATCACAGTTTGCAAAAAGGGTCCGTTGTTATGTGGCTTCTAACAAACATTCTTGCATTTAAATAATATATATATATTTATTCCACCAATATAAAACTTCAAATTTACAATTACACCCGGGACACTAGGAATCAAATAAAACCCATGAAAGTTCACTTTTCTTTGAAGTAAAAATACTGAATACCCACAAAATACGTACCTTGCCACCAAATACATACCATTCTAAAGCACTCATAATGTTTTATCAGTGATTTGGCTTAAAATAGAAGTATTAAATATCCAAAAAAAAAACAGAGGGTTAGTGTTTTCCTGTGGATAGAATGAAAGTGTCTGCCAAAAACACAGCAGACCAAGGTTATTCACACAGACACAGTAGCTTCCTTGCACATTTTGCACTTGGCTTATAAATAGGCAAGAAATATTCCTTTGCTTGTTTTTGGTGTTGTTATTCAGTTGGGTATTAATTTGTTGTGATATAATAACAATATTACGTAGAATAATTATTATATTATATATATAAAAAAGAGCTTCTCCCTTTCAATGAGGTGTGAAATCTGTCTCTGACTGGCGTTTTTAAAACCTTTTACTGCTGCCATTTTTCTATCAAATGTTCGCTCCAATCGGATAACGCTTATTTGTTTGGAAAGAAATAAGTATCTATTAAAAAGTTTGCCCAACTGAATGAGTACAAGCCAAGATGACAGAAATATCAAAAATGTGTGCAGTTTCCTTTCTGAGAAACATGGACTAAAATAACTGAAGAGTTAGAATTGGGTTTCTGGCAGATAGAACATTTACTTTGAATATAATTACTATGGAGGAAAAAGGCACAGCAGCTTGCCGAACATGTGTTTGTGTGACATAGACTGATTAAGAATTGCAGGGTTGAATGAATAAATTCCTCCAACCTTTTCTCCACCTCCCTCCATCTGGTTCATGTTATCATTATTTTCTCCATCACCCCCCCGCTTCATTCATTGATCCCATTGGTGCGCCGCAGTGACATGTTTTGCCTCTTTCATTTCTTGCCGACACTCGGTCATTTGGTACAGTTCTATGGGGGTGGCCACAGGAATAGCTCCAGAGTTGTAGTGCAGCATGTGTGGGAGCATTTTCCAGAGTGGAAGCTCCTTAAGGAAGGTGCCTTTTTTAAGCAGACTGCCAAGATGCATTTTTAGAACTGGCTGGAGAACACAATACTACTGAAATTGATGTCACAGGATGTATTTATAGATATTTACATGAAGTATTTCATGGATTTACAGGGCAATTGTGTCATATTTTGAGCCAAAGGGTGGCTGTCTCTGAACGTCGCCATCCTGAGAATGTGCATCAGTCAGACGGTCGTTTTAACGCAAAATAGTTGTACTATAAATGAAGAGAGCATTTGGGAGTCAGTGCTTACGAACAACATCAATATGGTTAATATGTCAACTTTTTGGGTGTGAGTGCATCACACATTGACTAATGCCTCACTCAAACTGCATTTGACTGTTTGCCCCCACACTGACTATTTAGTTAAATATGTTCACTTTTACGTCAACCCATTAGGTGCTGACGCATTAATGAAATGGGTGAAATTATTCGTCATGTTTTTATAAAATCCACACTGATAAATTGCCAGGAGGTGGCATGTTGGGCAGGAGGAAAAGAGTAAAATGGTTATATGATATCAAAGTAATAGGCTGCTAATCAGAAGGAAGGTTTCTCCTCAGAGCCATGTTATAACTGCTAACTTACATCTTCTGTATTTATTGAATAACAACTATCATATTGCTTGTATTTGCACGGTTAAAGGTGTTTTAATGGTTTATAATTATAGACTGAAGTCTCTTTAGTTC